>NW_020449041.1:390348-423404 GCF_003343035.1 Apteryx rowi | reverse complement strand
CGCCAGGTGCGTGTATCGCCCGCCAGCGCCTGCCGAGCGCCCGCCGGTCCCGTTAGCGCCGCCGCCGCCGCTGGAGGAAGGTAGGTCCCCGCCCGAGTACGCCCGGGCGCGGCCATTGGCGGCGGCCGGGCCGCTCTGCTTCGCGCCCATGGTCCCGCCGCCGCCTGGCGCTGCCCGGTGCCCTTCGCCGCCGCCTTCCCCGCGGCGCCGGGGGGCGGTGGGAGTCCGGCCCCGGCGGGGGCGATCCGAGGCGAGGGTCGCGCCGGGGTAGGGGAGAGGGAAGCGAGTCGCTCGGTGGGTCGGTTTCGAGAGGGGAGAGCCGCCCGCCGCGATCCGGCTCAGCTCGCGGCCCCGGCGCGGCCGCTGCTCGCGGGTCTGGGGCGCCACCATGAGCCGCTCGGGTCGGTGCTGGCTCCCGCTGCGCGGCGGCTCGGCCTCAGCGCTGCTGCTGTGGCCGCCGCCGCCGTGGCCGCCGCCATCCTCCTCCTCCTCCGCCGCGGAGCTCTGCGGGGGGCAGCGGCGGCAGCAGCCCCGCCGAGGCCGCTCGCTCGCCCGCGGCGCGCCGTGCCCGTGCCCGTGCCCGTGCGGCGGGAGGAGGGAGGCGGGAGGGGGCGGTCACCGCGGCGCAGCCGCTGCTCTGCCGTGTCGCCATAATGGGGGCGGCACCAGCGCGCGGCACGGGGAGCGGTTACGGCCGCCGCCGCTTCTTTTCCCTCCTTCCCTCTCGGCGAGGTGCCGGCCCCGAAACGCGGGCCGGCCCTGCCCCCTTGCCCCTCTCCCCTGCAAGGTGCGGGGCAGCGCGAGGTAGGCGGCCCGGCCCGTGGGGCGGCTGCCCCGCTGCGAGGGGTCGGGAAGGGGAGCCCCTGCGCGGGGAGCAGTTAGCCGCCCCGCTACGAGGGGAGGGAGGGGGGAATCCAAAAGCGACCTCGCAGCTCGGAAGGTTTCTGTAGGGCTGAGGAGGCTCCGCGCCCTGGGCGAGGGCGCGGGGGAGGCGAGGCTGCTGCCCGCCTGCTCCGCGGGTAGGCGGGAGGGAGGCATCAGAGTCGCCCGCGTTCCTCCCTGAGCGCGTTGCTTCCGCCCGGGCTGGGCTTTCCGGGAGCTCCCGGCACGGCGGCGTGAAGCCAGCACCTGCTCGGGGAGCGGGGAGGAGCTGCGAAGTTTGGCAGCCGGTCTGTATGGCGCTGCCAGGGAGAGGAAAGAGTTAAAAAAAAAAAAACAAAAAACCCACCATACAGAGCAAACTGCCTCCGGGAGAGGCAGAGCTGGCGTTTGCGCCCGGCGGGGCCGGGCGCGCGCGGCGGCCGTTGGCGGCGGCCGTTGGTGACCGTTGGCGGCGGCTCCCCCGGGGCTCCGCGGCAGGGCTCAGCCTCGCCAGGTGACTTCCAGAGAGAGGCGTTGCTAAAATGTGTCCCTTTAGCATTAAAAACGAGGCGGCCCAAGTGGCAGCGTGTGTCCCCTTGATAAGTTGCTTCCCAGCACGCTGTGACAGTTTCAGTAAAGCACGCCGATGCCAAGCGCCTCTTTCCTCGGAATCAGCAGGGAGGAGTCGCTTTTCTGACCCGATCCCCACAAAAGAAGAAGAATCTTCTGCTAGATCTTTGGTTCTTAGGCAATGTAGGAAAATCCTGTAGTCTTTAGTCTCTCATTCGCAGGAAACTCCCATTATTATTGATGGGAGCTTTACATAAGCAAGGATTGACTAACAGCCAAAAGTTTTGTCCCTGTGAATTATACCCATGTGAATAACAGGCTCAATTTGCTCGTGCCATATTGAATCAAGACATAAGATTATTTTATTCTTTAATGGGAAGTGATATGATTGAATATCTTTATACCTTGAAAGTATATGAGCATGATTCCTACAATCAATCATCCAAAATAAACTGTTTGTTTATATGGATTATTGTCTGCTCTAAAGTAAGGTACATCACTGTGAAGTAATTCTATATATCATCTCAGGACTCTCTGTTGTTCTGTCTAAGTAAGGATTCCAGCTAACTATATTCATACCTGTATCACAATAGTACCCAAGTTATTTTACAATTAATAAAATATATCAGAACCTTAATTTTTGTACAAAGTGTTGGCAACTATAATACACAGATGTGAACAGATGCGAATGCCTCCCACTTTCCCCTTCTTTTCCCATTTCTGTTACAACTTCATGCAGTCCTTTTCTGTCACCAGTGCGTGCAGCTCAGTTTGATTTGCAAGAGTAAGTACCATAACTTCGGATGGCAGAAGAGGTTACCAGCCCTAACTATTCCTTCCCACACCTGTTTCATGGCTAGCTGAGCCACTCTGTGAATAATGCAATGAACCACCGCATTTACAGGATGCTGCTGTAGAGTAAACTGTTGCTGGTTTCAATAAGAGGCAGCAGTGATTCCACAGCTGTCTGATGAACAGCTTGGTCTTTTGTATGCTGGGCACTGGGCAGACAGCTGGGGTCGATAATCTGCCGTCCCAAGCTATGCCATCCCCATTTGTGAATCATAGGCTGCAGTTGGTGTTGGTCGTGGTAGATACCCTAAGGTGCATCAAGCATGGGCATTTTATAGCTCAGTCTTCTAAAGAAAGAAAATCAATGTGATTATGCTGTCTGTCTCCTCCAGCACTAGTTGCTTTTGAACCCCTTGGACTGCTCAGCCAAATATCTCAAAGACAATAACAGCACAGAAAATAAGCAGTTGTGTAGAAGATAGAGATCCTACTAATGTTCACACAGAAGGAAAAGCTACAGCAGGAATTCATTTCTTAATAGATTCTAAGAATCTACATAGGCAAAGGATGTTGCAGACATGACTCATAATTTAAGCTCCTCACAGAACGGTTGCTGCATGGTCAGCCCTATCAGAGCAGGTTTAGAGGACAGCATCCTAAGAGTTTTATGGAGTTTTTTAAATTTCCACTATTGAGCATTAGTGGAGCTGGTCAGCTGCTAGAATAGACAGTAAAAATATTTTGAAGATAATACACTGCTACACAGCACCACAGTACTTTTTGTAATTTCTCCACAGTGGGTCTAAGAGTTGAGCAGTCATTAATATGGATTATATTTGGCTGTGAATAATATTTTATTCAATTTAGAATTAAATGATAAAGTCTATGAAAAAAACCCTTAAGATATCCAAACAGTTAATCAGTGTTACAATCAGAAAATTACCTCCAACAGCATGGAATGAGTCATATTTCACAGAAAGTAAGTCACAGAAAAGAAGTGTGTCACAGCAACCCTCGTTCCTGTCCCCTTCTCAGAGACGGTGGATATTCTCAGGAAAGCGCGCTTTTTTTTTTGGCTTTGTTTTTTGTTTTGCATGTAAAACATCTAATTATAATATTTGCAAGTCTCTCACTGTCAAGATGTGTGAATCTAAACAGGACATATATCTCAAAGAACATCTGCATCTTCAGAAGAGCAATTTGACATGCTTCTGAGCCAACTTTGTCCCTTCCTTCACTCCCAGTCCCTCTCATAAATAGTTGAATAGAAATTTTTCAATGTATGGAAATTTGCTCTGTTTAGCAAGTAGTATAGTTAGGTTTTCAAACTAACATTTTTTCCGACAAATATATGTCTACTAGCAATAAGACTTGTAGAGGCAAGTACCTGGCACTTTATCATCTACCCATTTGTTCATTAATACGCTCCAGAAATAGTTTGCATAAAAATTTCAATTTCATACCCAGCATAGAAAATAAACAGTGACAAGAACAAAAAGTGCAGAGAGAAGGTAGAACATCTTGTTGCTGACCAAATTTCCACTGATCTCTAGAGCTCAGTGGAAAGTACATAGTTAAATAAACAAAATTAACTTCTCTAGGCCTGCATGGATGAGTGCTGTTACTACTCCTGCAGAAACATATCTAAGGAATTTTATTCATAATTAATTAAGCACCAAATAGGAGCTAACCCTCTTGTTCCTTGTCCAGGACAACCAAAGAAACTGGTTTAGACAGGCAGAATATACTTGCTGTTCTTTGTTATAAACTGCATACCTCCACTTCAGTTCTGGCTACAGTACCTTGTCTATCAGCAAGCAAAAATAAGAAAATAAGAAACTTGTTTCTTGTCCAGTTTCTTTGAAAATACAATTGAAAATACAGTGGCAGCTGTGCCCTAAAGAATACAAAATTAGCTATAAGTGCATAATACTGCACATCTTGGAAAATGTGTGCGGCTAAACAGAACAGGGGAGCTGAATTTTGCTAATCAGTGACCTATGCAGAGAAATCATCCTCCCTCTCTTCCCCTTCTTTCATGGCTTTTACAGTGAGACTAAAGCAAGGTTTCAAGCGAAGTTTCATTTCTGGTAAAAGCATCCAACCTTGAACTAATAAAGCCAGCCAGAGGTTTACATTCTGTTCAGATTTCTAAGGGAGAAAGATTTAAAAAACAACAGCAAACACTAGTAACCTACATCTTAATTTTACAATAGCTAATGAGAGCTCTCAGTAGGGTTTGGGCAACTAGGTTTTCTGATCAGATACCAAATTAGAGGGTAGTTGGAAAAGATGCAGCATTACTACAGTGATGTTTTTGCATTTTTATATATTTTAGATGTTTAAAATAAATAGCACTGCAAAACACCTCTGCCCAGATACTGAAAACAGGGACTTTTGAAGTGTTGGGTGCTCATAGGGGAAAGCAACACAGAACAGTTTTATCCCTCTAAAATAAGATGTGTAAAATACTCATGCCTTACGTATCTGTAGCTAGATTAAGCCATCAGGCTGACCAAACTGTTTTAAGATGTGTTTGTATCTGTAAGCTAAAGGAAAAAGATCCCATATTATCCCTGGCAATATGACTATGAACGATATATAAACCCATTGTACGGTCTCTTTTAGACATCTTTTGGTATCAGTGCATCTCCAGCTGGCAAGTGATATTTCAGGAAATGTAAAAGACCCTATAATTCAGTATCTGAAATTTACATTTGCACTGAATATCTCTTTGCACACTTTGGCTTTAATCCTACAAAGATTGATGCATATGCTTATACTGATGCAGTGAAAACAGTCCTACAGTATGCTGTGATCACTCCTCATGGAATAAAAATATTAAGCAGCTCTGAAAGTATTTTCAGGTTTAGGTCCTAAACTTATTTTGGAAAAGTGTGGTTACTGATGTTTTTAGTTCAAGAAAGTTTATCCTTGTTTTGCAAAAATCCTGTTAAATATGATATATCTTTTGTCTGAAGTTTATGCTTTTATAAAGTTTCTATCACACTGTAAACAATATGCAGCATTTTAGATACTAGACTTACTCGTACAGAAAACTGGTGTTCACAGAAAAGATAACATAGTCTTAAAAATAAACTGACATTTTGAGTTGATTTACTGATTAGCTGCTTTGTACAGGAAGAAATACTTTGCAATGACTTATTTGAAGAAATGGCTATTTTTGCTGTGCGTTACCAAAGGTTTTAAAGCAGTACTGTAAGAGATACAGTTTAGTCTAACAGTTGTAATTGAAATTATTATGGTGAATACATTTTCCTAAGCTATTTTACATTCAGAGCTGTTTTATTGTAGCCACTGAGTACCTTAGTAGTACTAAGACACAAATGCCACTCATATGAGTTTGCCATTCTAGTAGATAATTACTACAGTGTTGTTACTGGTTCTCTAATAAAACTACATTTGATTTAGTTGTTTGGTGTTTTTTTCTGTTCCTACCTTTGCATGCAGCCTCCCTCTGTGTAACTGTCTTTCCTGACCTTTCATGCATCTATAGTCCATCTCCCCTGTGCTATCTTTATTCAGAAGCTACTGCACAGGCCACTATTATACACTAAAGGAATAACAGAAGACAAATAGTTTAGACTCTGACTCTATCTACACCAAGGACATTTGAACCAATTCATCAATGAAGTTACATAACACATGTTTTTTTGGGCAAGGTCTCATACACAGATCTGTGTGTATGGAAGTATGGGGGTAGACTAGCTGACCTGTAAATGTCCCATCCAGCTGATTTTTCTATTTTTGTGATTTCTAAAAAGAGTGGGTGGAAGACAAACTAACAGATGGGAAGTATGTTTACTCTCTCTTGTTTTCAGATCTCAGGTATCAGCACTCAGCAATGCCAACTGAGTGTGGATTTGGGAGCTGGAGGACTGCTGATCAGCTCAACTCCCTTTACTTCTGCAGGAGATAATGATGGCCTTTCCAAGTCTATTCCTTAATCACATTGTTTTGTCTTGCAATTCAGAGTGCCAGACCATGAATCCCTTATGCACCTAGAGAGGCAGTTGGCTTTAATAGAGAGCCTTATCTGAACACTTCACGATAGTTAATAAAGAAAGCACTTGAAGTCTTGACTCAGTGATTATTACTCAGGTAAATCAGCATTCAGAACTGGTTGCAGACAAGCTCTTTTACAAGATATATCTTTCATTAGCAGCACTAATTGCTTGAATGCTAGACATCTATAGAAAGAGGTGAGTAAATGGAAAATAGTGTTACAGAAAAAATAACAAAGTGAAATATGTAGGAATGACAGCAGGTGGTAAAGCCATGTGACATTAGATTTGCCAAGTAAAATTTGTATTCTCTCAGGTTCTTCATTATCTGCCAAACATTACCTTAACTCAGCTTCTCTGAATCCAGGAGAAAAAAATGACTTTATCCTCATTTTTCCAAAATATTTGTTAATATTTTCAATCAGTATTTTTAGCATTATTCTTTTAATATTTTATAGCCTCCTACCTACAGTCTGCTACTTAAGCCTAATAATTAGAAATGAAAACATAGTAGGTAGCTACTCATATGGCTTTTAATCACAGCTGCTCAGGCAGTCACACATATGTTACAGTGACTTTGTGCAACAGAAGTCAAAGGGGCACTAACAACCTTAAATTATAACAAAAGCAAGATGTATGTATCAGGGCTATACTTTCTTAACTAGTGCATAGTGAGGAATACAAAAGTATGTAACTGGATTTTCCTGAAGGCCTAGATCATGGCTGGAGCTAAACTGAGTCAGGAGGAATGTCAGCTCAGATTCATGTTCTCTCCCCAAAGAGTGTTTTCTATCTAGGCTTCTGTGCATCTTACACCAGGCGTGAGGATGGTGTAAAAGGCTCCGTCTGTTGCATTGGCTCTGATCCACTTGACAGAGGACAGAAACCATGAAAGTAAGAGATGAGAAAACAGCACTGTAAATCCTCTTCCTCCTCTCCCTGCTCTGTCCTTCCTCAGTATTTACTTCCCTAGGAGCAGGAGAAGTAGTCTCCTAATTGCTGTAAGCAGCAATTGTAGATTGCTGCTTACAAAATAAATGGGGTTGGGGTGCTTCATGCATCTTTTTCAGCCCTCCCATAGTAGCACAGGGACCACTCACAATTTAGACTAGGAGGTTTATGTTTCTTAAAGAAACAAGATGTTTTCCGAGAGTGATAGAAAACAAAGGAGTCATTTTACCACTTGACCCAGCATATACTTCCTGGTTGGTTGCTCTGCCCCAAGCTGGTTTCAGTTCAGTTTTTGGAAAATGCTAGGCAAATAATAAATCAGGTTCAAGTTAGAACGTTACTTGCAATAGAGAGTTGTAGCAAGATGATGAAATGTCTTTCTAGATAATGGGACTGCATGGACCCTGTCTCATCAGCAGTCTCATCGAGGTGAGTTGCAGGATTAACAGCCCCTTCAGAATACCTGTACAGCACTACCTTAGCAGGGTCACAGCTTATCAAGATGATTTAGAACCTCTTGTTTTTCTCCATCAATCTCTTAAATAAAGCTTTTCAGCCAGAGTTATGGTAGCTTCTCTTTAACACAAGATATGACGCATGAAGTGAATAGGCCTTTTCTACAGCTTTATTAATCCAAATCAGGGACATAATGCAGTTTTATTCCATTTGGAGGCTGAACAGTAGACAAAAGATCAGTTTTGTAGGAAGCACATCATGAAGCTGGACAGACATGATTTTATTCTGGATGGCAACTCTTTCTCTTGTGAAAGGAAGAAAACAGAGTACTTTGGTATCGTGAGTCCACACTGACATCTAGTGATGAAAAAATTACACTATCTAGTGAGGAAACAAAGAACAAAAAAGGTGGCTGACAGGAATGAAAATCTAAAAATATGGCAAGTGATGGCTCAGAGCATTTCTCCTGCTTTATAAAAGGGACAGACAGTTTGTGGATCTCTCCAGTGGCAAGGAGTTGTGGCCCCATGGACATGGGTGCTGTGGAGGCATCCTTCGGAGAATGGCACAGGGTACTGGGTTTGGCAGTCGGACACAGTGTGTAATAATCCCTGGCTGCCTGTGCAGAAGGACACAAAGAATCGAGACAAAACAGTTGTTAATTATTTTGTTTGTTAGCTACTGCTGCAAGGGGGGGGGGGAGAGGGAGGAGGGAGGCTTGATCAGAGGCAGCATAACTAATAGATCTGTGCTGCTAATGGCCCAGTAATCTTGATTTCATAAACAGATTTCACAGGGATAAAATGTTACCTTCCAATCCAAGGAGACAATTCCCTGGTAAATCAATCAAAAAGATTTTCTCTCTCTGTAAGCTTTTTACAGAGAAATGGATCATTTGTTTAGTAGAGGCTTTTAGGTTCAATGTTCTCTTACCTCCCATTTGGATACAAAACAGTCTCATCATTTTTCTATATAAAAAAATGTTCTTAGTATTTTACTGTGCCTTTAAGGGCAGGCAAAGACTGAAAACAAAATATTTGTGATTTTTCATTGTAATTTCTATCTTCCGGGGGAAGTAAAAAGTAATAATAATGTACAGAATAATGATTATTTTTCACTGTCTTGACTACCAGCACACTTCCTCTCCTGTCACCAGGAAAAATGTAAGATTAAAACCATGTGCTCTGTGTGCTTTTGAAGTGATATATGCATGTCGGTGTTCTATGAATCATCAAAGGAGGAGAGCAGAAGGACAGCTCCAAAGCCACTCAGTTCAATGGACTTTTTTTCCATTGAATCCCATGAGCCTTGGATGAGGTCCCAGGGGAATGTCAGAGCTCTGCCAGCCTCGCTGAGAAACTGTAGTCCAAATGCTGGCATGCTGCTTGGCAAGTCACAGCAGTAAGGTTAAGCAGAGGTTGGCAGATGTACCCTTCATATAGGGAATCCTGTTGTTTGCGAGCAAGATTTCACAGTGGGACCCAGCACGGGGTACTTCTGGTCTCTCTACATGGAGGCAAAGCAGGTGCTAACCTACCAGCCATTGCTACATGGGATGACTAGACTGGTGGCCAGACATCCTCTTCCTCCAGAAGCCCTGTACTGCACAATGTAGCACATTGGCCAGCTGTATCTCTTACTGTTTGGTGCTACCTCGGAATAGCTCTTACCTCCTCTTCTTTCACTGTGCAGCAAGCAGCAAATGGCAGGATTTAGCCATTAGAGAAAGCCTCAGAAGGAAGTGTGGCTTTCATCATGTCAGTCGTACCCTTCCTGCCCTTATAGTCGGAAAGCCCTAGTATAAGGACGTAATTTCTTCTTTTAATGTTTGCAATTCTGTATTTTTCTGAGTAATAAGCATACAGAGATAAGCATATCATCACATCTAGACTGTATTTTTTTCCACCTCATGTAATCAACAACCATTTGCAGATTTTAAAAACATTTCAGACTCTTGTGTCTGGACTGGACAGATTGGGACAGACAGGGAGGACTGGCAGGCCCAATTAAACCATGAGCAGCATAAGTTGCTGTCAAAAAATAAGGATAGAGCAGGAGAAAGCATGTGGCATCTCTCACTAGATAAGCTATAATGATTGGCATGCTCAGTCAGAAACATTCTTTTTCTGATTTAATGGGGGCTTACAGTACTCTAAACACAAATTGTCTCATAGCTGAGACCATGCAAATCAATCATTAAAACCTAGGGTTAGATTCTGATATCAGTTTAAAATCCATTAGTATCAGTAGAACTACACCAAATTTACACTGATGGAGCAAGGTGCAAAACTTGACCCATAATTGTCATTAGGAGCAAAAGCATACAAAACTATATCACATGTCTAGAAGACGTAGCATTTAAGATTTTTTATTTTCTTGAAATAAAAAATAATAGAATACTAAAACCCAAAAATAATAGAATAAAGTTGAATAGAATAACACAGAGTAGAGTAGAGTAGGATAGGATAGGATAGGATAAGATAGGATAGGATAGAATAGAATAAGAATGTCAGTAATTAATTCAGGAAAATTCCTTGATGAAATTTAAAAACATGGAAAAATTTCCCCAGATGTTTATTAATATTATTGAATTAAATCACTTAAGCATAGATGTCATCATATCATGTTCTTATTCATCCCTTCCTTTCCAACTTTTAAGAGGACCCAAAGGGCATGCAAATTATTCAAGAAGGTGCTACTAACATTTTAAAGCTGAGTAGTTTGCAGAGCATATTCCTTGCAGTGAATGAATGTGCAACATAAATATATTCTGCTGAGATTAGTTTCTAAGCTTTTAGGAACAATGCAGAGTATCTTAATAGCAATGCTTTTTTTCAGTACAGGAGTAGACAATAATGTATATAATCACAACTAAGAGCACTGACTTGCTTTGTGCAGACTACAATCTATTTTTATGAAATTTCAAATATATTTTGGGGAACAGTGATTTAGGTTGAATGGTAATAATTTAGTGTTTTGCGGTTATTATTAAATCAATGACTGGATCCTTTGCTGTGTGTTTAGAAGTGAGATTCAGTAAAGAGAACAGACCTATTCATATAAACAGCATGAGTAAGGGCTACTTGTCAGTAAGAGCTGTGGGATCATAACCTAAGTTGGAGAGCATGCATGTGGCCTTTTGTTTACTCCATGACTCAGGACTTTTACAAATCCCTAAGTTGGGGTGAAGGAATAACTTTTGTAAAGGAGTCAGTGCTATGGGTAGACTGTTTTTACAAACTATTATTACCCGAGAGACAAGAATGACAGAATTTTGGCAGTGTACAGACTCAAGCAGTAGCACATTAAACAGGGCTGACTGACACAACTACTGCCCTTGCCTGCTCATGCTGCCCTTATCCTAGAGGCTGGCATCCTTGCCTAGAGCTGACAGAGGGATATGGACAGCTTGACATGTTAAAGTAAAGCAGCAAGGATGTCAACCGTGAACAACAGCACTTCAGGAGCTGCTGTGTGTCCCTTCAACCCCCTCTCCTGAAGCTCAGAGAAAGGAAAGGGTGGAGCAGACGGTTATGAGTGGCCCTGCTTTAATCCATTGCCACATTTGAGTTAATATCCTGATACTTCAGAATTTGGCTATGAACAGCCTCTAATTCAAGCTGTCTGTCCTCAGAGACAGAGAAAAATTTAAATGCATGATTATAGTTATGGAGTGCAGTGTTTTAGACAGTGCTGGTGGAAGAAAATAATGCTTTAGAAAGTCCACAAATACCAAAAAAATCTTGAATCATATCTTTTTTTGCAACTTCCTCCTTATATTTTGAGGAATCCTCCTTTCCTTTATCTGAAAATTATTCTTTTCAGAATCCTTTTAGAACCATTAAACTTTAATTAAAATCATATTTGATCATCTGATAATTTCTTCTGTCAAACAAAAGATATTGTGCAGTTTTCATAGACTGTAACTCACCTGAACTGATGTGCCTCTTTTGATAGCACTTGAACTGTCTCAACATAGCTTTGACTTCAGGTTCCTATTTGCAATGGAGAATGAAAGAGAGATCTTATACAATTCCATTTTTATCAAAAGCCTTTTGCAATGGGAAAAGATAAAGTAAAGCTGAGTAAGGATGTTGAAAGCTATTAAAAACATGTTGTTAAATCTAAAATTATTCAAATGAAGAACTCTTTCCCCGTGAAAGAAACTGGAAAGAGGGTGCAGTGCTTGGAGAGAAGTAGCACAGGTCACAGTGAAACCTGTCCTTGTTTTTCAGCTGTCTGGCTTGATTATTTGGGCTATTTAGAAGTCACTTTGTCTCTTGTTGATTCAGTTCCTCTCATTGTATTATCTACCTTGTTATCATTTTCTCAGGATAAAACATGTTACAAATTGCAAGAAGCTCAAGCAATAAGTAAAAAGGGTCTAAATAAGCACAGAAGGTCAATACATTTTATACTAGCTGCCTAAGGAAAGATGCGCTTTGGAAATACAACATTGCTCACAGAAGTCGTGTTATCCAAGTTACACAAATGCCAGTTACAAAAATTCTCACTGATGCTAGCCTGCTAAGCAGAGCCATGAAGCACATAACATGCTATAAACATTTCTACAAAAATACTGTGTAAGTTCACTTACAGCAGGTTAGATCTTAAAAATGAGTCACAGGAATACTTAATTATGTAGATGTTAAAATGGCTAAAGCAGCCACTTCTGAATTTGCTTGGGAACTTATACAACCTATATTGGACTATAATAGGTAAGTATTTGGTCAATTAGCAGCTGACATAAAATAAATATGCCTGACTGTTAATGCTGCCACCACAATTAATCACAAAAATCCCAAAAGTCAGATATTGCAGCACCTACTGTTTTTCGTTAACATCACTGTGCAGTGCATATTAGGGCTTTCTCAGGTAGGAAATTAATTCTTAATAAAATGCCTTGCAGGCATCAAAACTGAAGTAACGAGACAGGATCGAGCTGGGAGTCCAGTGGCAAACTGGAGGGTTTTATATAAAACAGCTCCTCAAGAATCAGTTGGGGGAGACTCGTGAGAAAGAAAAGGAGGAGTATGCCAGATGGAGACAGCTTTGCCTGTAGCCCGAACAGAGCCTTTCACCCCATTTTAAAGCAGTAGGGTGAAACATTGTTAAGGATGATCAGTTCCAAAGACAGACTATAAAGAATTTGGACTCTGTCTCTCTTCTGCTGTGTGTTGACTTAGTTGACTGCCAGCTCATGGGCCACTGGTAGAAGTTTAATTATGAACCCTTTTGTTTTCATTATAAATTGCCGTTCCTCAGGGTTTTATTATTTCAGTTCTTAAAGCCTTTTCTGTGTATAGTTTGATCATGGAGTTAGCAGAACTGGATCGATTTAGAAACAGATTTAGCCAGACTGGTGATAAAGTTGTGTTTAAACTAGCCTGACATACCTCTTCACCTTTTTTTGTGATCCACACACTAAAAATCCTACCATTATATTTACCACAGAGTCAAAGGTAAGTGGAACCAGGTCAATAGTCTTTGTAGAAAAAGCTCACTAAGATTCCTTTCTAAGAGGCATATGATTAACCTGGAATCTCTTAATGAGGCTGCAGCATGGCACACATCCAGTGGTCAGGTCAATTGGTCAACATTTGCAAGAAATCCTGGATTATATCCCAAATTTTGGTTCTTGCATATCGTTTCCCCAGCCCCTCGTCCAGATCTGGAATACATGCCAACCTCTAGGTTCTACTGCTTAATAAAGGTCTGAAAACATAGCTATTATAGGGAGGCTTCAGTGTGTTTTATATAGTAGAAAATCGGTGTGTCTGAAAAGTAAGCACCTGAAAGGACAGAAAGCAGATTTCTATAGACAGTATTGCCTTATGCTGATTTTCAAAGAAACAGGTGGAGATTTTTTTCCACAAGTCTGAGAGGATCTAGAGAGCATGATTAGTTTCCCTTCTCCAAAGGAGGCAATAATTTTGAAGTCCATCCAGAGTACTTGTTAGCAGAGTGTGTGCTACCTATCTGTTAAGGTGTTTAGAAGGCTACAATATGTATTTTAGAAGGTGTAATCGTATGGCTGTGAATCCTACATGTTGTGTGGTAATTTGTGTGGGTAGATACTACATAATGCTTCTGGAAAGCTTTTCCACGGTGGCAAAGAACAAGCTGGAATTGACTAACCAAGTTTTTCTAGGGCAAAGACAGCCCCTGTTCAGGTTTAGCCCCTCAGGATCTGTCTTCACTGTAGGTTTAACTCAGGTGAGCAGCAGACCCAGCTAGAGCGTGCGCAGTCATACTGCAGAGCTGCATTCACATTTATTCACTCATGTCCCCTAGTCCCCTTCCCCATGAGAGGAGTAAGAATGAATGGAGGTAGGAGCATTTTGGTTGACATTTCTGTGTGGTCTTAGAGCCGTTTTGGGTATATCCCACAGCTTTCACCATTGCAGTAGTCCAAGCAGCTCTGTGCTTCTTTTCCAATGAACCATGGGGTTCATAAGATAACTGGAAATGCCAGAAATTAAATGGTTGGCCTGCAGTATGGTTCCCCTTAGATTAGCAGTGTGACTGTTACGTTATATTGATTAAAATAGGCTATACTTGGGATTCTCGCATTAAAGTATAATCACAGGTGTTGGGTAACTGTACGGTCTGATGAACTAGGTAAATGATAAACGAATCTTGGCAACAGTAACTGAAGAAACCGTAAATGGGAAACAATCATGTAACTTAGCAATTCTGTTGATTATGTTAAGTAACCGAATACTATAGCAACTCTGTTGATTGTATTAAAATAGTGTTATATAACCAAACACTATTAATCAAATATCTAACTTAGCAACTATGTTGATTGTATGGAAATGATGTTATATAACCAAACACTATAAATATGTAACCAAGGTAAACAGGGATTGGGATTCTCAGCTTTGGACATGAGTCCCTGAGACCCCGGGCCCTGAATAAAGCACCGCATATAACTGCTTTCGTAGTTATGTGTTTCTTTACGGGCAACATGACTGCAAGCAGCACAAGGATTTAAGGTTGCAGTCCAACCTAGTCCTAGTGCAAAGCACAACTATTCCCTCAGATGAGCTGGTCCATATGCATGGACAAATCAGAGATTTGAATGTAGCACCCAGCTGAGACCATGAGTTAATCCTCAAGGAAGACAGGCCTTTGAGTCATACATGCACAGACAAATGGGGATCATCTCGAGTTCCTTGTTGTAATTTGTCTTCTTGTCACACTCAAAGGGCTTGCTGATTTGTTACTGTGCAAATAAGTCTACCACGCCCCAGGCAATGCCCCTATCTCAGGAAAAATCTATAAACCATTTGCGGATACTAAATGAATGTATTTTAGCTTACCGGGATATGTGCTATCCAGCCCGTCCAGTGTGAATTTTAACTGGTGCGTAAGCACTGTGTAATCATTGTTTTGTGTGGTATTTACACATGCTTTTTAAACATACAGCTCTCTGCCTGGAGCTGCATAGCTAGGGTGTTCCTTCATTTGTATGCTAATGAAGGCGCATTCAAGGGGCCCATTCTATTCTGCTCCTTACCCAGCCCTCTTCACTGTGATATCTGAGTATGGGCCCAACAGCAGAGCCGCTAATGAACATACSGGAAGATTAGGACAAAGAGACCCGCCATACCTATTCAGGGAGAAATCTGCATCTGAAAGTGACCGCTGGAAATGGGCTAGATGCCAAACAGCAGGGAGGAGGGTGAAGCTATAGAATATAAACGAGGGAATACTATTATATTTTCTTGTCTTTAACTCACTGGTTATTTGTAAAAAAAGGAAACAACAAATGGAACCATTTGATCTGGCAGCAATGCAGTTTATATTCATATCCAAGCAAATGCAACGCCCCTTCTCTCCCACAGACCTGCCTGTCTCTGAGACTCTTTCCTTCCTTCTCTCTCATAATCCTAGTCTCATCCTACAGCTCTCCTGTTTCACCTCTCCCTCTCTCATCCATAACAGTCTCTACCAACAGCTGATGAATATGTTGGATCTGTAATTGCCCAGGAGGCAGCAGTCAAGGTAATGTTAGGTATCTGAGGATGTGGGTGATGTGAGTGCTTGTTTTCCAGGATCAGTACTTTTATAGGAGTGTAGGTTATGCAGCTGAAAATATGATGCCTACAGCTCTGGTCACAAAAACCACCATTGCTCAGCAGCCATCAATACTCCTGTTGAATGGATTTTAACTCACTGTTTTTGAGCAGATATACTACCATTCTGCTTGCGCAGTTSTTCTACCTCCATCCATTCTTACTCCTCTCTTGTGCAGAAGGTCCTAGGCCTTTTCCACCATAGTGCCTGTGCCTGCCCTGCTTCCTCTAAGGAAAGAAGAGTCTCTTCCAAGAGATCCTGGCAGTCTTCAGGTCCCAATTTTTAGTGGTATTTCCTGCTGAAGGTATGTCAAGACTCTCAGCTGACCTTGTAAGAAATATAGAGGAGCATCTCAGCAGCAGCAAGATACAAGAGCAGAAAGGCTCAGTTCTTCACTATTCACACGCACAGAGGACAAACTGCAGCAGGAGCTGGCTAACATGTAGAAACACCGTGTCTAGACAAAATTGGTGGGTACTGTAATGCCGGACTAGGCCCCTGCAATCTTCCTCCTCTAATCCTTGTCCAGTAGCTAGACTAGCCAATAGATAGCAGCCCTTCTTCTGGAAAAAAGGGAATTAGATGTAGGCCCGGAATAAGAGAATCCGCCTAGAAAAGACAATCTTCCCCAGCAACCTGTAAGACACACTGTAGCTCTAAACCAGATTTTCAGAATGGTGGGAGGAAAGCTTCAGGCCCTGCAGTGAAGTTTGATAACAGTATGTGAATCACTTGCCAGTGGACCTGGGCTGAGAATTCGGTATCTAAATCTGAGCCTTCCCAGTGCCAAAGCATTCCAGTTGGGGCTCATCCAGGATTAGTTTACAAAGGCTAAGAAGGAGAAGGAGCAATGACTGACATGGTAATACAGCATCTCCCATGCAAAAATGCATTCACCCCCTCCAGCATTTTCATAACCAAATACACACCTTGTTTTGCACTATAAAGAGTATGGGAATGAGATGTGATAATGAGACATAGGAAGATGCATGTAAAAGACAAGCTGTGGACAGGCAGTGAATGTAAAAAGAGATGTGTGCATGTTAAAGCACACAGGCAGCAAGTGAAATATTTGCACTTTCTTATAATCTAGCAACAATAATCATGACGATAATTCAATGCATTTGCCATTTTCCATCTCTGTGCACCCTTGTATATCTTGAGAAAAGAAGCAAATAACCTGACTTTCTGTTCAGATTCTTATAACTAGACTCCTGTGAGTACTGTCAAAAATGCCCACTAAAATCCACTTAAATCATTAAGCAAGTTTTATTTAGCTGTCTTCCTGCCTCTTGTGTTCCATTTTTTTTTCCTGTATTAACAACGAAAAAGCTGCATGGAAAGCCTACAAGAATGCATTGTACACAGAATATTGAAAAATATCAGTTTGGAGTTTGCTTTCCACAATCCATGGCACACCCAGTACTAAAAACTGCTTTCATCTTATCAGGAATCAGAAGCAATACCAGACTTGCCTTTGTTTCTAACACTTGCAAAATGAAAATGAGCAAGCTTCAGGTCAGAAAGGACTTGAAGAGATTGCTTGGCAAATATTTTAAAATGATAAATAGTAGGGGAAAAATAAAACTGTCTGGACAGTGCACTAGCAGGAAAAAGAGGCAATATTTGTTCAATAAACTCTCTTCTAATTATTGACATATTGCAACTAATCAGCATTAAGGGCAAAAAGAAGCTGTAATGTACCCATGTCTTCGTCTTTTTGGAATGTTTCCAGTACTAATTACACCAGAGGAGCATCTGGACTGGAATCCTCTTGCTTTTCCAGTCATTACTTAAAAGAACTTCACACCTACAAAAAGTTTCAGTCTTCTGATTTTTGCAGTAACACTCTTCTCCTTTTGTCTTTTTTCAAGGCATGGATCCACAGCAATAACCCTTTAGCTGAAAGCCTGTCATAAACTGAACCAACAGTAGCAGATGCACAAACAGATTTCCCTTGAAAAAGAACGTCAAATCAGTCTGACAACAGTAGTGGCAAGTGCTAGCAATGTTCATTGTCATTGTACATCTTTGGTATAAATGTCCCTAAAATGTCGATGACTGATGGTAGATATTGAGTAGAGTGTAAATGTTGTAGTGCACAGTGTACATTTCTGTGCTCTCAATGCTAAAAATTGCAATGAATCATGATTTATATTTGGTAGGATGTAACTGCCTACACTGTGACATGGAGCACTTGAGCAGGCAGTGCTGGGGGTGAGTGAGGACAATTCTACTTGAATATGGTATGATGATCAGTGTTCATTGATTATTTTATTCCTTTATATTTGATATGGTCCAGGTGGATGTTTCCTCTTATTGAAGTAGAAATATTTTAGTATATAGCACAATGGCAAGAGCTGTGCAAAAATCAAAATGTGGATATTATTCACTCCTGCTGATGGAAGCAGACCTCAGCATAATAGAAGCAAATTATCCCCTCTCTCCCTACTGTGTCTTGGAGGTATCAATAACGGGCTTTGGGGATTTCTAGTCTCTTTTGGCTTCCCACCTAAAAGAAACATTTACTTTGCTCCCTATGTTCCAGTCTTGCAGGAGAAGTTGTGCTGGCTGCACACCCTCTATTGGACTGAGAATTGTGGCTGCCTTATGACACTGAAGTCCCCCTCTAGGCAAATTGTTCCCCTCAGCAATCCTTCAAGATACCATCTTTTTGCCCTTTTCACTCCAGGGTGAAAACAAATTATTGGTGGGACATAAAAAACGAGGGGAATTTCACTCGCAAAAGCACCAGGATGCTTACCTTTGCTACTTTTTACTCATGCCTGGTTCAACTTGCATTGGTTTCTATGACAACAAAAAAATAATTTCTTAACATAAATCAAGTTTGTCAGACTTATGCTTTTTGCATACCACTTGCTGAAGGCTAGATAAGCAATTCTGAAACTGATAGCAGACAAACTGATTTGCTCTGTTTATAAAAATGGAGCTAACAAGGTTCTGAAATAGAAAACGTCCCTTGTTTTCCAGATAAATCTGCTTTGAGTATTGGATTTTGTTTTTTCTTTTACATTTTGGGAAAGAAAAAAACAGGTATGGTGAATACCATAAGTAAATACACTAATCTTTTACATAGGAAGGCTTAGGGACAAATCAACTCTGTTTCTAAGAAAAGAAGTGTGAATATTCAGCCCATAAATAACATAAGAAGAGGAAGAAAGGAAAAAATTCATGGAAGTTCTTCTTTAGAAAATGTCAAGGAATTTCTGAAAATTGTATTCTGTGCCTGTTTGATACATGGGAAACCATAATAGTTCTTGATAACCTGGTCCCTGGAATACAAAATCTTAAGTTTACCTTTCACTTGCACATTTATTCTCATCCTCGTCCTCTGTCATCTTTTTATTAAGACCTAGAAGTATAAACATCATTTTTTATATTGGAAGGATTATTTTGTGGACCATTTATCCCTACTACATGTTTCTGCTGCATAACCATGAACCTTTTAAAAAGGCATTCATTTCTTTACAGTCTCAGTGATGAATGGTAGCATTCCATGTCTGTTTAATCTAGGATGATTGTTGCTTCTAGTTATGACAAGACCCTTTCAGTAGTTCCGATATGGCAATAAATTTTAGGCAGTGGACCACTCTTGTTAATCCACAGTAGGTGTCAATAGGCTGTTTTAGTTATGCTGTCTCTGACATAGGGCATATCCTTTTCTTCCTGTGGAGGAGAACTGACTCCATGCCTGAATATGGAGGATGGGCCATGATATGACCATAGGCAAGCGTATTGCCTTCTGTCCACAGCACAACCCCTGCTGGTCTCAAAGGAAGGTTTACACAATGAGCAAAGGCAAAATCTCATCTTTTGCTGTGGCAGTTAAAGCTTTGTTTATTATTTTTTCACTCCTTAGTACCTGATTCAGCAGAACTCAGTGGGAGTGATCGCTCTTCCTTTCCCATCTTCCTTTCTCTGTTTCTGCTCCACTTCCTTCTTGGCATCTCTCCTTTCTTCATTCTTCTCCTTCCAGCAATTCTAAACCCAGCCTCAGCTGCATGTTGGCTTCATTTCCATTCCATCTGCTAAAACGCCTTCATGTATTATGTATCAAATGCTGACATTTATAATGGCGTCAATAGGGTTTTGAGTCAAACTCCCTGTGAAAACAAGCAGCTTGGACAGAGTTTACCTGTCTCATCAGTATCGTTTCAGGCTGTTTGCAAATTCAGGAAAGGAAATACTGCACATTTGGATCATATTTGGAAGATTTCCTGAACAACCATGAGGGATAAGAGCATTTTTTGTTTTTTAATGTAGGTTTAGATTCTAAAGAGTACGGTGGTTCCATGTAGTTAGCATACAAAAGAGAGGGACCCGGTATTTGATACCAGTAACAGCATGGGTCAACATGGTAGGCCTGCTCTAACCCAGCCTCCCCAGCATTGCAATAGTCCAATGAGTTCAGTCCAAGTAGTTTCTGTGCTTATGACCCAAACTGAAAAATGCCAAATGACTACCTTCAGTGGGAAATAATCACCTCTTACCACCTTCCCTACATAGTGGACCAATTTTCTCAAATCCTAAAAATTAAAGTATAGATATGAAGCATCAGTCTGTCTCAAAATATTCAGCAGTCAGGGATGATGAGCCTCCATTTATGTYCTCCAAATCTGTGTTCTTTACCTTCATTTGCTGGTTCCAAAAGAAAGATAGATAGAGGTCTTAATTTCAAGAATTGTATTTCAATGTAAACATATGCAAATGCAGTAATGTGAATGCACATGTCTTTTGAAGCATCCACATACACACATACATACGATTGGGAATGGGTTTGTATGCTGAAGGCTGCAATTCCACAACAGTTTAATAAGATGGGGCTGCCCTCCACCTTTTCTTAGCTGCACTCTCCCATTCTTCTCTTCACTCCAATACTTGTCTGATCGTACTATGAGCCAGTACGGGGGGGGGAAGCAAGGGAACAAGCAACACATTTTAGGGGGAAAAAAAAAGGAGCAGTGGATCCACATTTTCTTCCAGTTTAGCTCCCTGAACCAACTCACTGCAGGATTTAGACATGTGCCAGTGCAAGGGAGAGCAGGAAAACACAGCCAGTAGTGGAGTGAGGCAGAGGAGCACGTAGTTATGTGGTGACAGCAACCTAGATCAGCTTGGATTGTTACAGGACTGCAGCCTCAGTGCAGATTTTGAAAATCTCAGACATGACTTTGCTGTACCCTTATAAGCACCACAGGTCCATCAGACTTGCTTCAGAAGTATTGTGGCATTAGGGTTGCTTARATTTACAACTCTGTCAGCTTTGG
The DNA here is from genome assembly GCF_003343035.1 of Apteryx rowi. Lineage (NCBI taxonomy): Eukaryota > Metazoa > Chordata > Aves > Apterygiformes > Apterygidae > Apteryx > Apteryx rowi. Next base: position 402,379 of record NW_020449041.1, on the reverse strand, counting down.
ATATCTTCACAGTAAGACCAATTTCTCTTGCTGTACAGATTTATTTGATTTATATTTATAGGATGTCCATACCTGGCTATTTGGATCTGAACTACACATACACTAGAATAATTTGATTGCCAGTTGCACAGGTCTTCCAATTACAAGACACTATTTTCAGATGGAGGCAAAAATATGAAATAGGAGCAAGGCACAGGACCAGTCAATATTTATTTTTCCTAAAGGCAGATTTTTTTCTATTTCATCCAATATAAGGTTCAGCACATGGAAGGAAGGGAACAATAAATAATAGAAATCCTTAGGGTTGATTTCTTCTATGTAAAAAACTAGCTGAAATTCTGCTTCTTGGTTAGCATTGTGAAGTAAGTAAGAACTAGACAAGACAGAGTAACAAGTAAATTCCTGAGTCCAGTGGAAACAGAGGTGAAAAGAGGTTGGAGAATAGAAAAAACATTGGTTTTCTAAAAGCTTCAGGTATTCAAAGACTTCACTGCATGTATACCCAGCCAGCTTAACTATGTCTTCCTTATTCTGTGATCTTGATCTCCAAATGATTCACGGCATTCAGTGATCAGCTAAGCCACCTTGCTAGTCATCTATTAGGAAGTCATAGAAGTCGATCACAGCTCTTCTTTTTGCATCCCACTCTTGTCTTTACTTCATGCAGTTAGTTCATCAGAAGTGTATTTGCAAGTGAGAAAGAACCACTAGCAAAATAGAGAAGAGTTTTCCCTCTGTTTGGCCCCACTGCTGCACCCCTGGCCTTGTGTTTAAATGTTTTCCCTTGTGCTTGTTTCTTGCTGCTCCTGTTCTTTTGCAAAATATATAATTTTCTCTGATTGTTCTAAAAACACACACTGAATCAGATGACACCCTTCAGGGGAGAAACAACTTGTCTTAGGATCAAAGGTTCTGGTTTGTTTCCTGCTAGAGGTCACCTGTTGTGCACATTACATTCACAAGTTATTTTTGAATCACTGTTTATTCACACTAAGTGATTCGATCCACTTATAATATCCTAAAAGTAGTCCCAGTCTTGAAAAATGCTGAGGGCCACTCAAGAGAAACTGAATGCTTCCCACTCCCATGACAGCTGAAGGCTTGAAGTAACTCACTGTATTGTGCCTTAACTTCACTGATCAGAGCATCACTGAAAAACTTTGCCCTGATGCATCTGCTTCCTACCTTTCCTGCTTGCTAACCATCAGTTTATAGTTACGAATGACAGCAATACATTTCTTGATATTACCCAAGGAAGAAGAGTTCAGCAGCACTTTTTCATACATAGCACATTTTATTATTATATTTTCTATCCACTCAGCAGTATCTATAAGAAAAAGTTAATCTGTTCCTGCAGTTCTAAGTGATGAGGGAGCCATTTAAGAATTGTCTCTTGATCCACTGCTCTGTACTGGGACATTCTCTGCCTAGAGAGGGAGCTGTGTTTGTTTCACTCCTCTTCCAAGGGGTCAGAAGTTAGCCAAAAAGCCAGCAAGATCAGACAGGAATAGCAAGCATTAGTGATTGAAATTACAAGTAAATGACCTCTTTCAGAAGAATGCTATACCCAAGGTGGAACATGGTATAGCTGCAACAGCAACACCTGTCTTCATTCAAGGGGATAATTACCTTGTTCCCAAGTCCTTCATGATGGCAGGAAATATTGTCTGTTCCTGGAGCAATAAATGATCTTTGGCAAAGGAGATCAGTTTTCAAGGATCTGTCTTAAATCATCTTTCTCTCAACCTCGAAATCATTAGCTGACATGTTTTTTTCTAGGCAATTTTTTAATCTCTGATCAAAGTAAAGCTCTCTCTAAACTCAGTGCTTGAAGACTTCAGAATCAGATCCTAGTCTATTCTTTCCTTCTGCCCTAACTTTCTTTCCAGAATTGTGCACAGGATCCTGGGACCCATGAATACAAAGCCATGAAGGCTGACTAGTGAAGTCTTCTTAGAAGACCTGTCAGCTTCAGTGGGATGGGTAGTCTGTACTTAACTGGTGATGTCAGGGGGCCACGTGTGGAGCAAGTTACTATTCATTCTGAGGGAGGAGGGCTATAATCTAGTTTTTTAACAGCCTGAAAGTCCAAAGCCTAGACTGACTCTCGAAAGGGGTGGGCAACCATAAGTGTTCCTGAMAACAGTGAGAAGCGAGGGTGAAGAGCAAACCCAGGAGATTTCTTGGAGTTTTGAGCCTAGTTCTTCAGGGACTACCTTCCATAGCTATCTAGTCAAATGAACAAAAAATGTGAGATTTTTTGTAGGAGAATTCCTAATTTCATCCCTCATGATAGTGGTGTAGGCCTCCGTGGAATGGACAGAACTAGAAGCAACTCTGGGAAATTGTGTTTTGCATCAGTCAGAAGAGTTTTCAGTTTAAACATCCCATTCTGGGACATGTGGCATCCGTGACTTTTCATATGCTACAATCTGATCCTGACATTTCATTATAGGATGACATGTGTCTGTCTTACAGTGGAGGCAAAGTTCTTTTTTCAGTGGGTGAATTCAGAAGTGTAGTCAACCTACTCGTCACTCTCATGGAAGAGTGTATTATTTAGTTTTTCTTTATTATTTATAGTCACTGAGACTCATTAAAGCTGTGAAGCTGCATAAATGTTTGCAAAACTGGACTTGAATTCTTTTAACCCATACTGTACCTGGAAACACATTAAAGCATTACATAATAGAAATCTGAGGTTGATACATGGAAGAAAAAAGTAACATTGTAAAGATATTTCAAAAGGAATAGAAAGAAGTGTTCAGTCATAAAGCTAATATTTGGCAAGGGGAAATGAAATGTCTACAGACAACACACACAAGACGTTTTCAGAGGACAGTGAATGGGGAAAGATGCAAGAAGACTGTGCCAGATGGCAGAACCAGCAAATGAGAAAATAAACTGTACCACTCACAGGCATTTAACATGGCAATGCATAATCTAGTGGGCTGTATTCTCAGTCGGTGTAGACTGGAATAACTCCATTGAAGTCAGTGAAGCCAGCACATCCTGCTGAGGGCTTGGAGAAAGATGTTTTTTTATTAAGCCTATTTGTATAAACCACACTTTGGTGCTTCCCATGCTGTTTGTTTTCCCCTATAACACACTGTCTAAGGGCCAAATTTGGCTTACAAGACAGTTTGTCAGACAGTTTATAACCCCCTAACCATATCAACATCAGTGCTGTCACTTTTAGAACTGATGTGGGGAGAAGCACTGCAATGTGCAACAAACAACACTCTGCAGACCAAAACAAGTCATCTGTGTTGGGCAGTATTAACAAATGGTAAACAGACATGAATAGACTGCCGCCTTGAAAACAGCTGTTTGAGCCTGCTGGCTCTCACCAGCATACACCCCGGGACTGGCAGGACCAAGGTGCTTGGGCAGCCAGCACTCCTGCAGGGGTGTTACCCTTCATCTCCTCTGCATATCAGCTGCTTCTGTCCCTCCATTGTTTCCAGAGGAGGCAGGAACAAGCAATTGCAAATCTGTGCACATACTGCCCAAGCTGGTGTCCCATTATATCCCTAGATCTGCCCTGACTATATCTAATGCAGTAGTGCAGTCAGACAYAGGGCACTTTGTATAGGAGTACAAAGCCTATGAGCAATTTTAAAGAAAAGGCAAAGCCTTCTGCAGGAAGTATCATTTGAGGGAACTAAAAATTGTGTTCTAGAGCATACATAATATATGTAGCTGCTTGTGACAAAATGACCAGGTCATGTACAAAAGATGACTTGCAGAAAAGCACCAGTCCTAAGCACAAAGACATTTCTAGGGAACCAGAGGGCTCCTGTGAGTTTTGGCAAGTGTCTCCCATATTTTCCTTTGGCAGCATGAATGCAGGAGAAGATGACACCATCTGATGTATTTTTCCCTCCAACTCATTGTCTTGGTCAGCTGCAATTCAAAATCCATCTGTGGTCAAAGTTTTGTAGCAATGGCCAGCTACATCAGACCTCCAGGTAAATGGATAGAGCGAGTCTTGTAGAGGCTCAGAAAGCTCACTGCTCTCAAAGTGAGTCGCTCTGTTATTTCTTCTCTCAGACTGCACTTGGCATCTCTGAATTTTTCTCTCTACTTTTAGCCACCATCAAATGCCTTTTTGCTTTGCATACACACCAAATAAATATGACACTGTGGCACATTGTGGGTTAAGAGGAAGAGCCTAAAGGAAAAGGTAGGGGCTGAAGTAAGTACTTCACTGAACATCTCAGTGAATTCATCAGCTAACCTCAGACAAGCCTTCTGAGATGTGTATCAAGTGAAATGCTTAGTTGTTTTTTCTTTTTTTCCTGTCTTTGGATTTGTTACCTCTTTAGAACAGTCATTCATTCTTCTTTTTAGTAAATAGTGGTACTTGGAACCAAGTTTTTTCTGGGTGATTTTTCCTGAACAGTTCCATTCCTGAGCATTCAAATTCAGTAGCAAAACATTATGAGTTATAGCTTCACAATTCCATTATGCAGCTCCTCTCTAGATGCAAGATGTCTTGATTTCTGAACAGTGTGAACAGTTACTGAGTTCTTTGGCATGGTCAGAACCTCTCTCAGGTCCTCCTCACTATGGGTGTAGCCACAAAAGCACAAATATAAAGGACCTGTTAGTCTTCCAGCATGTTTCTGCAACCGTCTCAGACCTCTGATATATGATCTTGCCAAGCATCTATTCTCTAAGCAGAACTCACTTGTTGCTATAGGTGGGACACCACTAATGAATTAATTTTATGACTGGGCAGTGAAAAGAGGCATGGGGATAATTTTAAAAGCCCATTCAAGTATTTTTATCAGTACTGTTAGTGCAGCAGAGGTGTATACCCTATGTCCTCTCCAGGTTGGCCATACTGGTTCATGCTCATGCTGGAACAGCTAAAGCAGCACAGCTTGTGTGTACAAGCCATTATTTAACCACTGAGAGAATACAGATGAAGAGCATCTACTGGAAGGTTGTAGCATGAGCCTCCAGCAGTCTGCCTGTAACTGCTGCAACAGTAGTAACATCAGGGAGAGTAAGGAAGGCAAATGGTTTTCAAGAAACCATTTTCCTGTCAGTGTGGAAGTCCATTTTCAGGGCTTGCAGGAGAAGAATTCAAGGCTAGGCAGGCTGATCAACTCTTTTTCCTCACTCCAGAGATGTTTAGGGACCCCAGCCATACTTGGAAGTTTGAGTGAAATCCTATTGGAGAACCTGCAGTTCTTGTAGTTCAGGTGGTTTTTAAAGGCTCCAGAGAAGGAGGTCTCCTTGGCAGTGTACTTTTTTCTCTATTTGGGCATCCATTCATGTGGTACAGGCTGGAATTATAAAGCTCAGTCAAAAATATAGTCTTGTGAGAGAGGGTCACTCCTAGGATTAAGGAGGAAAAGGTTGGCATCCTCCACCTAACTTTACCTTATATAGTTGTCAGGCTCTGCTTACGGTCAGTGGTTGGTGATAGGTATCTCCCAAGACCCATTCAGCCCACCAAGCTTACACTCCTTAGGATGTGATAACTGCCCCCCACAGCTGCTGATCTCCACTGACTATAGAAATAGGCTCTTTACCAAGGTTAGTCTATATGCTTAGTGTCTAGAAGACTAAATTTGGGTGATATGAATGCCCTCCTACATGACTAGATTTTGTTAGTGCTTTATGCATGGTTGTCACAGACTACAACCAGCTTGGCTGCTTTAGCCCTTTGTTTGGGTGTTGCAGCCTCTGTTTCTCAGGCGCTACTTTTCTCCACTGACAGTGTAAGGAGCCAAAGCTTGGCAGTTCTAAATCACAACAATCAAAACTTTCTCTCCTCCAAATATCGGGGATGTCAAACTGAACGCAGCCTCAAATTCCTGTAATTCATTGTCCCTCAGAAAGCTTTATGTCTGGGGTAGCATTTAAACTGATTTGCTGAACTCCAGATGAGCTTTCATTTCTTATTTATACATATATACATATCTTTGCCTCTGCTCAGCTGCCTGAATGTCAAGTATTGGCAACCAAGGCACAGAAGAACCAGGTGAGACAGACTGGAAGAGGGTGTTGTCTCACAAGAGAAGCAGGGAATGTTTTAGGGATAAGTTAAGCTCCTTGGAGATCATAAGGAGGTTTGATGAACCAGGGTCTATAATTCTGCTGGAACATGGTGAAGTGGGGATGGGTGTTCCTGGCACTCAGAGCCAGATTTGCAGTGTATGTGCAGTTGCAATATACTTGAGCTATAGCAGTTCTTCATCTGCCATTGAGGCCCTTCACAGAGGGGAGAATCTCAGCAGATGATTTTTAAAGACTGTTTTAAAGACTGTATCAGTCTATATCATTTGAGGGTTTGATCTTTATGGACTAATTTTCAGAGATAGTGCTCACTTGCAGCCCAAGTAAATAGATTTTGGGGRACTTGAGCTTGCAATTAAAAAAGTTAAGGCCTCATGACTTGATCTTATAAATTCTTAACTAACATGAATTGTCTTGTTCATTATGCAAGGGAAAAAATATTACTTCTGCATGTAAGAGCTGAAAGATTGGACCCTTGAGGGTTAAGATTCTCCTAGCTATGATCAGCTTCCCAGGTTGGGCAGTCTCCAACAAATTGAAGACAAGCAGAGCATCAGTGTAGAATATACAATTACATTTCTGACACGTTGCATCTTGCTATGCCATCTCTTCTTAAATCAGAACCTGTTTTCACTCTTATAATTTAATAGAGCATGATATGAGGCATCAGATAGAAGGCATTTCTTTTGAACTTGACTAAAAATAGCTTTCCTAGCACAGTGAGCTCATATCTTTTTACTTTATCTTATGGTCAGTTAGCTCCCCCTTCACACATACACATATTTTATGAAGTGGATTCATACAGTTGAAGTCTCTAAATTATTCATTTACTTTGTGTTTTATTTTAATAGTTTCCTGTTATAAGAGTTCTCAGAAAAGGAGTTGGCTTTTATGCAAAAGCACATTTTTCAGACATAACATCTATTCTTGCACATACAAGTATATACTCTTTTACTTTTCATTTAAAAAGCAGTAGCTTTACTAGTTGCTGAGGAAGAGTTTAATTTGCATATTTTTGTCATCTTTGGGTTTCATTAATCTCTGTGACTGTAAATTTGCAAAATAACTTGTAGACTTCTACTGGTCAGATTTAATATAGGGCTCAGTTCTGAGTGAAAACGGGGCCCCATTCTTACTGAGTCAGGTCCTGGGCATGAGGTCATGGGAAGGGCAGAGAGCAAAGATCAGCATTTGCACTTCCCAGCCCTCCAAGGCAAGACAGATTGGCTTCAAGGCTGTGGTAAGTTATCTTCTGCTTTCCAATGTTTTCTGTTAAATCTGGGAAGCAGAGATCCACTGGGAATGCTCTGTACCATTCCTGTCTAGTTGGTTGTCCACTTTAGGCTCTATTTATATTTTAAATCCCTTTATTCCCATTGCCAGTGTAACTGTCAGGAATGATAATGGAGTTTTCAGTCACCCATTGCAAGAGAACATTGTGTTAATGAAAAAAGGAAAGGCAGAGAAACTAAATTTTACATTTTGGTGCTGCAGAGCTGTAGTGAATTAGCACTGCGTAAGTATTAAGAAGTTCATTCTTCTCTGATCCACCATTGACAAAAAACTTCTGCACAGTGCAATCCTAATTATTTAGCCTAGTGGCATCATTAATACAGGTGCAGATTATTGTTTCAGTTTATTGTACACTTTCTCTTCAGCATTTCTAGTGACAGCAACACTAGGCATAAGAAATCTGTCAGCCACATCTCATGGTAGCACTTTGGCTTTTCTTTACTCTGTACAGATTATGGCAGAATTAGAGAGCCAGAAATATTTATTATTTGTGGTAACTTTTGCTCATTTTCCAATGGATGCAGGAAACAAAGTTGTCCTTTAAAAAACACATGGTAATAGAAAGAGCACTCTAAGCCCCAGGTAGTTTACATTTATTCCTATCTGGAACATGAGTTAAGATGTGCTTATCTCTTGATAACTTCACCCACACTTAAAAGTGTGCTTGAGTGCTTTTCTTTTATTCAGTACAGTCAGATCTCTTGTCCTTGCATGGATTGTACATTTTTATACTTACACATTACACATTAAATTTGGGCGTTCTGGTGGGAAAGTATTCATGATATTGTAACTTTAAGTACTGGTAGTATTTTAAAGTGAGCTGTATTTTTGGGCCAGGTGTTCTCTCCCATATCTGTCAAAAAACAAGTTGCTTAAGGATCGTGAGAAGGGAACTGACACTCCCAAAGTTCAATCAAGTAAGAAAGCCCTTCTCATACTCCTTCATTAGCCTGGTATTATTTTGTGGGACCATGAGCCACCACAGCCTATGTTTGTTGAGGAAAGCTGTGACTGATTACTAAGAGTGGCACAACTGATTACTCTGAAGACCTGAAGAGRCTTGCAAGGGGATTAACACTGGAGAACAGAAAATGCTCTTGGCACAAATGACCAAATTAGAATAGATTTATTTATGGAAAGAACACAAGTTTAAAGGTGTCAGGGGCATTTTTATTCTCCCATGTGGCCCACATAGGATGGATTAATTTCATAGATGATTTGGGTAAAATGAACAAACAAGACAGAAAACAGTCATGTGTATTTGTGTTACTGAAATAGGACCGAATCCTGACATCTTTAGTCAGGTAAAAATCAGTTCTGTTTCAGTGGGGAGTTTTGTCTGAGGACTGTGCAGTAAGGCCACTGCTCTGTTTTAAAATGAACACATCCAGAGACAAGGGATTCCGGATCCCATTCTGTTGACGAGACAGTTCGGACATACAACAGCAACATATTTTTCTAGAGGTCACACAGATGGGCAAATCAAAGGTACAGAAAATGAGCAACACCCAGACAGCCTCCCGCCACCAAGCCCTTAGTTCAAAGTTGTAGGAGCTGACAGCTGAAGACCTGAAACATTTTTGATTCAACGCTCCTTCAAACTATCATTCCTAAGAATTTTTTCCTTTCTGGGAAGCATTCTATATGTAGTTAGAACAACGTCAACCATTTTTAATTCATAGTTCTGCTATAGGTGTCCATTAGCACCAGAAAGCTACATTAACCACAAAAATTCTGACTGATCTCATCTCCAAGTGTTAGCGTGCAAGTGTGTCTTGGCTCTAAATGAAGCAGGTTCACAGTTCTCATTTCTATTTCAAGGAAAACCTGGTTTGTGATAGGTTACTTCAAGAGCACAACACACTTAACATGTTTATGCTGTTAAGGATATGCAGGACTGATGCATTAAATGCTCAGGTGGTGGAACAGAAAATTAATAAGGAAATTTGAAAAAAATTGAGACAGACAAGCAAGAGCCCAGGCTAGGTTACATGGATGTTATAAACTGTGCCCATCGATTCAAAAGGCTGTAACATTGGGTTTAAAGGGATTCTGAGCTTGTTTGCAGGAGGACAAAATTTCAACAGATGTGCAGAAGTCTGAGAAATTAGAATGACACTAACACARCTTGACAACACCTTACCAGGTCAATGCCATTTTTTGAAAATGCATTTGTTATGATGTCTGGAAATTGGTGGAACAACCATATTCAGATGCTTCCTTCCACTATTAGCGCATGATGACTGGAAAAAAGAAGCAGGAAATCCAAATACAGTGTCCTTTGTAGTTTACCAAGGTAACCTAAAAGACATCTAGGAAGTGGCAGAAATTCAGCCATGGATTCCACAGTCTCTTAGTTAAAGTGGAAATAATGGGAGGAGATGTTCTTTTGCACTGCTGCACAGTAGCTTGTTTTGGTACTTTGTATTTGAAACAAGAGAGCTGATCTTGATCTCCAGGGTAAAAATGATCTCCAAAGAGACCGCCCCAGAAGGGATGAGCACTGAGTACTTCAAAAATGTCAGTCCTTCAAGACAATTAAGCTCATGTCTAATTTTGTAATATAGTGATAGAGCTAGTCTGACRGCCCCACAGTATTAATATATACATGCAAATACAAGAGTGTTTTGATTCTGCTAAGCGATCYCTCACCATAGACATAGTCCGAAATATTTCAGTAGAAGAGAGTCTTGCTGTTGACTCAACAGCATGAAGCTTGCTTCATGCCAGCCAGGAATTTAGAGGGTACTGAAGTACTGGGTCCACTGAAGAACTGTTGATAAGACTATGACCCTATTGAAACTTAACAGCTGTTTCATAGGAACATCCAGCATTGCATTAAGAAAATTTTACAGAATATCATGATGAAGCACCATAAATGTCACTGTTACAGCCTTAACTCTGCCCCTTTGTCTATCACAGTACCAAGCTGTTTCTCTGGCAGTTTTAGGATAAGTGACTGGTTGAAAGCAAATCCTGGAAAGCTTAGCTTCCATTAACACGTATCTTAAGATATTTCTCTCTGCACCTCTCAAGTGCCTCCCAAGTCAGTGATCCCTCACCCCCTCTAAATAAGTAGTCTTCCTCTTCTGATATCCCTTTTCTGTGGAGTCTGAGGGAGAGGAAATTCTGAAACTGTTCTGTGCATTCCCTGGATATTCTGAGAAAGACTCTTATTGAATTTGCTGTTGGCTAAATATTACCTGGCTCAGGTAATGCCTAGAAGCTATGGGAGGTGCTACTTCAGAGAACAGCTGTGCATCTACCAGCATGAGGCCGTATCTTTTTGCTGCTCTGATAGTCAGCAGGAATGTGACACAAATATTCTCCTTTCACTATTGTGTTGTGTTTCTAAACTGTGACCAAGAAAATGCATCAACTGAAAATGCATCAGCTTAATTCAGTATTAACAGTAATTGAAAGAATAATTTTCATAGATTAAATAAGATGTTTTCACTTCAGACAAAGGCCAACACTTCAACCATAAATGTTGCTGTCAGTTGATTGTTCATCATTTTGTCAAATTTTAATTCTTTGTTGTAATTATGTTATAATTTTCTGAAGAGAAAAAAAAAAGACAAACTTGAAAGTTCCCCTGTTCTTAGTTATAAATATTCTGCTATATGGCTCATGAAATTTGAATGTTCTTGTAGTCTACTTGAGCAATAAGAGCCTTAACAGAACCATGCCCAATTCCTAATCATCTATTAATAATTTTATAGTTAACCAATATCTGAGCACTGTACCATAAAATATGTGCTGAATTTTACTCTTTGTGGCCTTGCAGATCATAATTTACACCTTCCCATAATTAGTATAAAATCTTGCTTCAGCAGCAAAGAGGAATATCACACCCACTTTTTGCACAGGATGTGAGAAAGAGCACACCTATAGGCTGCAGATCCCCACTATTTGGAAAAAATAAATATTCTTTTGTCTAGGTGACTATCTCCATCAATTAAGCTATTCAAATCCAATTTGCTTTTTCCAGAGGGTGCTTTATCTTTTTACAGTTCTCTCAACTTAAACAATAAAACAAACAAGCAAAACCCACAAACGCACTCCCACCTTTCTCAGTGTTGAGTAAACTGCTCCCTGGCAAGTGCGCAGTGATGCTAATGTTTCTAGTCAGGCGTGCACTTTGCCTTCATCTAAGGGAGGGGAGCGACTTTGATGTTTGTTAGAGACAGTCATCACAGTCACAAGAGCAGGGCAAGTCTACACGCCACTCTGTCTACACCCCAGCACCCATGGCCTGCAGTGCTCTTATTTCTGCAGCCAGAACTTCTGAACATAACTTGCCATTGTAGGCAATCACAAGCCTGGCTAGCATATCTGCAAGAATAGCTTAAGCTGTGCTCTTGACTCGAACAGCTCTTGCCATCTGCTAAAAGTTTAGCACACGTATGAGTATTGTTGAGGAGTTCAGGATCCTGCGAGGAAGAAGCAGGGCACTAAGTAGGATTGCAACCCTGGTCTTCAGGAGAGCAAACTTTGGCCTCTTCAAGGACATACTTGGAGGAATCCCATGGGTKAGGGCCCTAGAAGGAAGGGGCGTTCAAGAGAACTGGTTAATATTCAAACATCACCTCCTCCAGGCTCAAGAGCGGTGCATCCCTATGAGTAGGAAGTCAAGCAAAGGAGGTAGGAGACCTGCATGGATGAGCAAGGAGCTCCTGGCAAAACTCAACCAGAAGAAGGAAGT